>NC_039253.1:3383159-3411850 GCF_003368295.1 Carassius auratus
TTATTATCCTTGCTCATTTTCCCTCCTTCCATCTGTAACAGGAAGCGCGCTGGAACCTGCTCTTTGTACAGTTATAATATCGTCCTTCATAAAGTAAGACATGTCAGGCATGGTCTCTATGAAGCCTTTAGTAGGATGATCCCACTAACTTTCTTTCTCTCTTAACCTTAGGTTTCATTCATGAACAAACCAAACATCAGCATCAGGACATTATATTACTAATTCTGTCTTCTCTCCTGTACAGATTTATGTTTAAGTGAGAAAGCTGCATGTGTCATGCATCACACATCTGTTTTAAAATAACACTTTTATTATGTTATGTTTTATTGGGGGGATATAATGTAGTAAGATCATTCTCAAAAAAATGCTGGTTATGAATTCGGTTTAATTCTCATTAAAAAAATGGTGTTTATTACTCATTAACATTTTCAAATTACTAATCTGGACTATTTTATATTTTATTTTCTATGATTGAAACATGGATTGGAACACCAGTGAAAAAATGATACAAATTTGAATTCATTTTACCCTTTAATATTTTATAAACAGAATCTTTTACATTTACCTTGAAAGTATTTTTTTCAAAAAAAAAAGAAAAAAAGAAATGACATTATCATTAAAACATCATTGGTTATAGAATGAGAAAACCATTCTTATTCAGGGTTTCATGAATATTTGAAATCTTGACTGAAATGTCATATTTTGGGAATGAATCACTTACACTAGACTGTGCATGTAACATTGAAGCCTTCTTTAAATGCTGTTAACCAGCTTGTGGAAGTCTCATCATTACAATCTTTTATTCATCAGCATGATCATACACTATATGCTGTGTGTTTCTAACTGAAAAAGCTTTCACTAACACTTGTGTTCTGGCCTGATTATATCTGCCTTGGTGTGACGCACATCTTCCTTGTCCTCTCCTTAGCCTTCAGCCCCAGAATGCATCCGCGTGTGGGAGCCGTCGAGCACGTGAGGACATCATCAGGCCTCCAGTTCATCTCTGGGTCCACATCCCACCTTCCACCGGACCTCCTCCCTCGGTCTGCTACAGCTAGTATCAGAGCATGGCATCTCCGGCTGCAATTCATCCCAACTCCCCTCTCATTCACAGAGCCACCGCATGTTCAGAGGAAAGGAAACAAGAAAAAAAAGAGAAAAGCCACTGCAGGGAAACATTTTCAGCAGCAGTCTTGTTGAAAAACTCAGAACCCTGGGCCTGTACGAAGTGGTCGCCAGAGGCTTTGTGGACTTTTGGTCGAAAAGAAAAACCAGCCCCCCATGAAACACAAAAAGACGTTCACCCTTAAAGGTGCTATTTTGTGCATTGTGGCATGCAGCTTAAACTTTTCCCATTTGTAATGGGACATTCAGAAAGCCAGATCAAGTTTTTATTCCTGTAGTGACTTCTGATTGGCACCAGGAATTTTGCGTATGGACTGCACCTCAAAAGATTTCATTGTGAAGTCAAACCACATCCGTGTTTATATCATTGTTGTTGTAGGGTGGTTGAAACATTCTTCAGAAGGGAATGGCTGTACATATGTTGACTTTTTAACGTGTCCTCTTTTGTTGAGACTTTTGTCTGTCACTATCAGTCTTGAAAATCACGGTTTATTGTTATGAGATTGTAGCAGCACTACAGAAAATTTCAGCATGTGGCCTCAATTTTTGCTTGCTGCCAACCAAGCATTGGTATCAGTACTGCGTTTTGCTTTCTGACAAAAGCATTTATAATAGCACTTTTCAGGGCATTCAAAATCCCTTTTCTTAGGGAATGCAGGGTACATTATCTGAGGATATGTACTGTACCTGCAGTTCTAAACACTGTAAGAATGAGAAGCTGTACTTATGATGGCTGTTAGTGGTCAATTTATGGAACATTATACAGTCTTGTTGAGTGAATTGCAGTGATCTTGTGCTTTATTTTCACTGTGCTTTAATGCAAGAAACACCTCATGTGATGGTACACCATGCACACACGTATGTCATGAAAATTGAAATGCCACAGACACGTTTCACTGTAATGTTTATGATTGTGTTTTTGCAAGAATCAGGGATGCAGTAATAAAGTTAAGTGCTCTAGAGCTGTAAATAGTAAATACACAATCGGGTAAATGTAACACTGAGGGAATATTGATTGAACACGGCTTTGTTTTCTTCCTCTCCATTAACATTCTTCCATTGTGTCTACTTCTGTCTGTCAAGCAAGTAAACAGAAATCTTGTCATCTGTATATGGAAAAAAGCCTTGTATGCATTTTGAAATTTTCAAGGGGGCATGATAATGTGTAGCCTATAGTATTTTACTGATCTAAAGTCACAGACAAAATGGTTATTTTAAAAAGTAATTATATTTAAATAAAAATGTCTACCTGAAATACCACTCTGTGTAAAACACAATGCCTGGTCGCCATTTTTGTAGAATATGTAAAAGTGTTGTTTAAAAAAAATAAAAATTTTGTTCATTTACACAAAGATGATAGGCTAAGGTATTTTTACATTAGAAAAATGTTTAGACACTTAGCTTCACATAAAAGCCCAGGAGTTCACAAGTAGCCACTGATATTGTGCAATGCAATAAAGATTTCAGTGTATTTTTGACTTATATATTTTTATTTGTGCTTATCTGTAAACTGTTTCTATTTACACTGACAGCTTTAACAGCTAAGAATATCTACGCGGTAGTATTTTTTTTTTTAATGTGCAAGACTTCCGGTTTATTAGCCACGTAGTAAATAAAGGGAAGAATAGAAACTCAAGTGTCGTAAAAACTGTTATGTTCATAATTAAGACAATACATAAAAAAATTATATGATGTTTGCAATATCAAGCAGCAAAACGAGCATGTTTTGTATAAGTTAGCTAAAATTAGCTGGAAGGGAATGATACCGGAAGCCTCGCACATAAAATTTTACAAATACACAGTAAAGATGGGGGATAAAAACTGGTTGTGGTCAGAATAAATGCAGCCACGTCCGGAAAGCAAACAATTAATACAATGTGCTAGATGTTGAATAGTTTTATTAACGCTGAAAACGCAGTGTGAATCTTAATTGTACCCTGACTCATATTAGTATGGATATATCACACAAAGCAAGTTTTCTGTTACAAATGGTAAAGTGTTTCAGTCAGATGTTTTATTTTATTTTATTTTTTGCAATATGGGATGGTTAACCTACTGAGAAACTTAGTAGTATTCTGCTGGCAATTACATCACTGTCCCCAAGAGGCGACCCGCTCCATGTAATAAAACTGTATTTTTAAGGTAGTGGGCTACTGATATTACTGTCTTCATCTTTATCACACGTGAGTCAAATTCTTCACACACAGATGACACAAAACACATATAGCTGCAAGTATATTTAATGACAGAAATCATTACAGAGTTTATACGGTTAAATAATCAGTTTGTACTCCGACGACCAAAATCCACCCAGCCTTGATAATCGGTAACGCAGTCCTCCCGCTGGATGATTTCTACCGAGAAACACAGGCGGAGAACAGCAAGTAAGAGCGAGGCTTCGTTTCTTCTAATGGTTTACCTCCAGAGACACGCACCTGACAGAGCCTGTAAGAGCTGGCGGGACATGAGCTCTCGCTGCTCCTCCGATAAATGCACGGAACGACTCGCACGGGACCGAGGTCTCTCCGGTGGTCTCTCCGGTGTCTCCGGTGGTCTCTCCGTGAGCCGTTCCGTCACCTCTGTGTTCGCAGGTGCGTCTTCGGACAGAGGAGAGGCCAGACATGCCACCGCCAGCATCGCTACAGCGGCCAATACAACACACTTGGCCATCATGTCTGTGAAAAACAAGTGTTTTAATAAGTGTTGGAGTCAAATTATAATACAAAAATAAATACAAATGCCCACATTCCTGCTAGACATCCAATTTGGAAAATGGTACATGGTTTCTAGTTGGTGGGTATTAACTGAAACCAGCTAAAATGTCCACTTGGTGGCTTAATTGTTCATTGCTGATCCAAGATGGTCTGCCAGCTTTAAACCAGCTTAAGACCAGTTTAGACACTATCTAATAAACATTTAAGTTTTCAAGCATGGATATTTAAGAAAGATCTGATTTACCTGATTAGTGCTGAGCCTGAAAGGTTTTCAACAGTGTAAGGATGAAACTTTGTAATACAATTACAGGTCAGTCCTTTTATATAAAACAATTTCAGGCAAAAAAACAAAAGTGTGAATCAATAGAGTTGATAATTGCTCAGGAGAGGGAACATGTTTAAACAAAATACGTCAAACATGAGCGTAAACTGAACATGGGAAATTCAATGGCTATTTATGAGAATTGAACATATAGCAAGCATTACAAAACCAAACGGCCAGGAACGTTGTAGTGGTTAAATAATGGGAAACAACATTAAAATGAATTTGACCTGTAAAAAGGAATTAACAGTGTTTTTTTTTTTATTCAAGTCAGCGTCCGAGTTCTCATCTAATCAATTGTCCTCTTGTAATATTATACGATGTGAAATCAATCAGTGACCTTTTTAAAACTGTCATTATTGATTCAGATGAACTGCTGGAGAAAAGCTGTGACGCAGAACTTTTGATTTTATTGCCGAGGAGGGGTCTGTTGCTTCCTCTCAGGACCATTAGTTTTATGTACCTAAAGATTTTACTGAAGAACTCAATTCTATGCTATCCTGTGTCTGAGGTGAGCAAACAATTGGCAGTCCACCGTTGAATGCATGGTCTATAAGGTATATGACATCAGATGTTGCTCGATTCTAGCTTTTTCCCCATTTCTATATCTTTTGAATTGGTTATTGATGATATAATGGCAGTCACATTTCATCCAGTCTATTAATTTGTGGAAAACACATTAAATATTCAGTTCTCATTCAATGACTGAAGCAAACCATTTCTGTATGAGCATGGTTTTAGTTTCTGAATCAGTTCATTTAGATATTTTTTTGGGGAGCGTTAATTAATGAATGTCAGTATGAAATGCCTGTTCTGCAATTAACAGATTAATTACAAGAATGCAGAACAACCTGAAAAGATGTCTTCAGAAAATGTTCTGAAGAATATAATCATCCAGTTTTGATTACCACTGAAATTCATTGTATAAAACAAGTTCTTTTAAGTTCCACAGAAGAAAGAAAGTCATAGGTTTGGACCGTGGGAGAGTAAATGATGGCAGAGTTTTTATTTAGGTGAGCTTTTAAAGAATAAATATTTAAACAGATCTGCTTTCACTATTAATATTTAAAAAGCTTGTGTCTGCAAAATCTAAATCATGTGATCTACGCAGCATGGAAAGATAAAAAAAAAACAAAAAAAAAACCAGGAAACTATCATAAAAATATTTTTCCTTGAAAAATTCCAGAAGCAGAAGCATTTTTAAAAGGACACTCTAGAGTAGACAAATGATTTTCAATACTCAAAAGAAAGATGAATTCAACAGATAGATTTCGGAAATCTATCAAGGGGTTACATGTATTTACAAGTAAAAATCCACAGAGTGAAAAATTTTCTTTGAAATGGGTCGAGCCTCATGAATTTGCATGTAAGTTCTGACAGTAGAAGTCAAAATAGCTTGAAAGCATGATTGATTTCCTATGAATTTTACCATTCACCCATTTTTAAAAAGTCAACAGCTATATCCCCTCTCTGTCAACTCTAGCAGCTTATCCGTTTCATCAGGGGTTACATCTGTACGTTTCAAGAGATGGTGACATTAGGCTACTGAAGGTTGAAAAATGTACTTAAGAGATGTGTTTTTACTTCATTCTGACACATGAATCCATTCGTCATGATTGATGGTTAGTCTTCCGATACATGGCATTTGAGTGTGTTTTTGTTCCAAGCTTAAGAAAGAAATGTTTTTGTCATGTTACCGAAATGCCAAAACAAAACCTGATGAATGTTGTGGTGAATCCACAAAAGAGATAAACATCAGAAAATTCGGTTAAAGATGTGTCACATGTATGTGTGTAAATAAAGGCTGCATTTAAAGGAGGAAAAAGTTATACCTTTTCATAAGCCACTGTTAATATTTTTGGAACTGGCACATGTCCAACACAAACAATCAGTTTGTACAATAGTTAAACAGTTAAAGATGAAATCATTCTAAGCCACAAATCATTTTACAGGTTTGTGAAGGTCAAGGGTGTGATTGCATGTTTCGAAGTCAATGGTTTTATTCTGCGTCTGGGCACAGTCAGGTCTCACTCACATTCCATCTATTCACTGGAACTGGAAATCTGACACCGTGTGGGATGCAACAGGGCTATATAAGACACTCTTTAGTGCAAATTAGTTTAAGTGCTTAGTTTTCGACATTGAAGGACATCCTAACTTGCACAGATCTTCTCGCTCAGCCATGTCGGTCCGTCGCAGCAGTAAGACGTTCACCACTCGGAGTGTGTTGGGGTCATCTTCCTCTGGTGCACAGGTCATGAACGGAGTGGGGAGTTTAGGGGCCTCCTTGTCTTTTGGTGGACAAAACTACGGCAGCGCTGGGGGCTTTGGTGGCCGCCTCTCCAGATCTTTGTCCACTTCATCTTTGACAACGGCTGGTCATGGTTATGAGGTCATGTTGCATGGCAGTGAGAAGCAGACAATGCAGAACCTCAATGACCGTCTGGCATCTTACCTGGAGCGGGTATGGTTAACTTGAAATTGTAACAGAAATTACATTTCAAAAATCTTAAAAATCTTCTTCTAAGGAACACTGATCAATGATTTTTAAAACACATATTTATAAAAAAATACCTTAATATTTTTACAATGCGTGTATGTGTCAATAGCATTAAAATTGTTTATATATTAACTCTTTAAAAAATAAAAATATCAAAATTATTCTACAGTACGTAATAAATATTACTAGAAATCCAAAAAGAATTTTTAAGTGAATGTTATAGCATGCTATATTTAAATTCTGTGTAATGGATGAAACAATGCTTTTAATAAAACGTATTATAATTGTTAATTTTAAAGTTTTTTTTTCCTTGTTTGTCTTTAAGAAAAAAAAAAAATTTGTAAGGTTGTTAATTTTATTATTTGTTAACATTGGATTACTTTATGTGGATACAGTTATTGTCATATTTTCATGTTTTTTTTTTTTGTTTTTTTTTTGTTTTCTAAATATTTAGGCGGCATTATCAAAAAATTCTAATAACTTTATTTCTGTCTCAAGTCTTAATATTTCTGCATTCCCTGAAATCAAATGATGTAAGATTGTACAATAACAATTCAGCTAAATTCATCCTTGAGATTATGTGGGCTGAACTTCTACCTCGTCTCGTCTTTAATGATTTTCTGAAGATCCGTGCATGTGTTTTGTGTTTCAGGTGCACACTTTAGAGCAGGCCAACAAGAAACTTGAGCTGCAAATTAAGGAGTTCTATGACAACAAGAGTCCACTGCAGAGCAAAGACATGAGTGCTTATTTCAAAAGCATTTCAGATCTCCGCACACAGGTAGAGCTGCTGTCAATCATCCCAAAGATCCACACCCTTGAAATGACTGAAATGGCATGTGGTGAACGATGCCTCACCTTGTGCCATTATTCCAATGCTTTGTGTTTCAAATATCACACATACCACAGGGCAATCCTGTTCACACACTGTTAAGCATCCGTGTTAAACAGAGTGATACTTTCTCTTAAAAAAAAATGAGAGGCATGATGTTGTTATGCTAAATTAAATGATATATGAACATCCACTGATTAACCCACATTTCTATTTTTCCAAAAGATTAACAGTCGTTATGTGGAGAACGCTAAGATCCGTCTGAGTCTGGACAACACCAAGCTCGCAGCTGAAGATTTTCGGCTGAAGTATGTGATGTGTTACACCAACACTCAGATTTTCAGACTGCAGAATGTTTAATTTTCAGTGTTAGTTGCTCCTTCTTCAGGATTATAGTTTAAGGAATACCATATACTCATTTTTCTCCTTGGCTTTGGCAGGTATGAGACGGAAATGAATCTGCGTTTGATCGTGGAATCGGATTTGGCTCGACTGCGGGGGGTTCTGGGGGAGATCAAACTCTCCATTGGAGATCTAGAGAACCTGCTTGCTGGACTGAAAGAGGAGCTGCTGTTCATCAAGAAGAACCATGAAGAGGTGCATACTCAGTGCACCTTCACACGTTTAACCAATTATTACACAAGAACAGTTTTTGGAAGCGTGAACGCTTCTTTGTCTCCTCTTCTTTTGCACAGGATCTGCATTCGTTGCGGCAGCAGCAGAGCGGTTCTGTTAATGTGGAGATGGACTGTGCAGGTCAGTCAAACATTGACAAGGAGCTGCAGGAGATGAGAGCGCAGTATGAGATGCTTATTGAGAAAAACCGCAGAGAAGCTGAAAAATGGTTCCAGAGCAAGGTGAGCCAGTACGACAAGTTCACCTTCAAGAAAACAATATGTCAGGCCTAGCATAGGCGGGTGCACTTTCCTCTGAAAGGTCACAGGATTCTAAGATATAAAAAGAGTGGAATGTAATTCATTGTCTCAATGTTTTTTAAAGTAAATCCCTTAATAATGATTGAAATGCCAGCTGTCTGATGATACGCTTCAGAACAATGGTCTGTATAAAAGGAATGCGATTTGCGATAGTCAAGTAATCGTTAAGTCTTTCTTTGCTGTAAAAGCTTCCGAATATTTCGCATTTGTCTGGCTTAGACAACTGTAGGGGGTGGAAAGTATTTTAACTCAGTCTAAGTCATTATATACTCTCATGGTAATTATTAATTATGTTATGTAGCAAGTTTGTATGAATTCATACAAATAGGGCCCTATGAAATCCATTTTTATCATCATGTAATCCTCATTATTTTATCGGTGTCATTATTTTTAGGCGGAGGTGCTGCAGACTCAGGTGACCAGCAGCTACACTGAAATCAAGACCTCTCAGACTCAGCTCACTGATCTGAAGAGGACTTTCCAGAGCCTGGAGATAGAACTACAGGGCCTTCTCACAATGGTATATTCTCACAGGAGATATCTGATGATCTCTGCTTATTTTTCATTATACAACAGTTATTTCCGGTCCTTGAATGTGATTGGCTGAGCAGCATTACAAAAGCCCTATTATAGGCACCTTGACTTTTTACTGTTCATTCCGTTTTTTGTAAAAATCCAGTCATCTAAATAGGAATTCACACCATCGGAAACATCTTGTGAGATGGAGCAGATTTTGCAATCAGTGGGTCATGTGAATTCATCTCATTGACCAGCAGAAGGCTTCCCCATCAGTCATTTCAGTAGGAATCCAAGAATTCGAGTCAAGTTACTGTTTAATGAGTCACTGAATCATTCAAACAATTCATTCAAAAACAAATTGCCAGATAGAAGTGACTGTGAGCAGCAAATCATTAATTCAACCAATTAGTTCAGAAATGTGACTTTTTATTTCTCCCAAATACGAGTTTATTTCTTCTAAATTTAAGAGATATAAAATAAAATATATCTCAGAAATAAAGTCAGAATTGCAAGATATAAACTCGCAATTGCCTGTTATAAAGTCAGAATTTTGAGCGATTAATTTGTCTTTTTTTCTCAGAATTGCGACTTTATATCTTGCAATGTTTCAATTATGACTTTATAACAAGCAATTGCACGTTTTTTTCCTTAGAATTGGATTTTATAACTCTTTAACTTTATAGCTCATATCTGACCATGAAAAGAAGTCCGATTTGTGAGATATAATCTTGCAATTGCATTAAAAAAGTCAGAATTGCAAGATAAAACATTTTTTATTTTTTATTCAGTAGTGTGGGCTTCCATAGATAGTTGTATGCATGCATTTGTTGCCAAAAATAACTAAAAATGTTGTGCCTAAAATGTAAGCTACTAAGTATTTATTTCATAAATGCTATAAAACAGTTATGCTCACACTCTCAATCATGCTATTGAACTTAAGTAATTGAAACAGCTAGTGGACTTAACATGGGTTATAATAAAATATTTCCACTTTTTATTTAATTTACATTCTATGTTAATCCTCACTTTGCACAGAAAACCAATCTGGAGCAGAGTTTGGCTGATGTTGGCATGCGTCATGCGGCCCAGCTGAGTCAGCTTCAGTTGCGTATAGATCACCTGCAGGAGGAGCTTCAGAGACTCAATGCCAACATCCAACAACAGGCTTCAGAGTACCAGATACTGCTGGACATCAAGATGAGGCTGGAGATAGAGATCGCGGAGTACAGGAGGCTGCTGGACGGAGAAGCTCACACGTATGTAGAACAGATTTAATTTTGCTGTTTTAGTAAGTGAAGTTAGTGAGCTTGTGTGCTGTATCAGCTTTGAGACCCAGAGTATGTCGTTGTGTCCTCTAGGACCTTCATAAGCACATCTGCATCTTCCACGTCTAAAACTTCTGTGACGGAAACAGAAACTGTGACCAAGATGGTGGAGATAAAGGAAGAGGAAGGTGAGTGAAATGAAATTCTCAGCCAATGCAGTGCAGAAATGAATGAAAGCAGGCAGTAATACATATGCGTCTGTTTGGTAAACCCTTACAGAGCATAACCCTCACCTCCAGCGCCGAGTGAAGGTCATTGTGGAGGAGATTGTGGATGGTAAAGTCGTATCTTCTTCTGTTGAGGAGAAACTCCAAGAAATTAGCTGAGAAGATAAAGCAACTGCAAAAAAAGAGAAAAAAAATAACAGTCTTACATGTAAACTAGAGTATAAAGATAAATGGTAACTCTAGGGTGACAATACGTTCTCTTTTACCCTGGCTGGGATTTCTAAATTGCCTAAAATATCCTGAACTTAGCTTAGATTTTCTTTTGGTTTTCTACTTGCTGAAGGTAATGATTGAACGGTAGTTTGGCCAATAGCGTGCAGACATTGTACATAATCAACCAATCGTGGCTCACGAGAAGGCGGGATCTGCAGAGAGCATCAGAGCAATCCAGATATGCATTCATATAATGTATGAAAGCTGTAGAAAGCATGTCAACAGGAAAACAAAACCAAATTATGCAATTTAGAAGTCTGATTTAGAGCAAAAGAGCTCTTATTGTCACCCTAGTCAATGCAAAGATTAAATATCAGTCTTAATTCTGTGACAATAAATTGGTATTTTTGGGCTTTAATTGTTCTTTTTCTTGCACTTAGTATAATTATATAGTATAATTATAGCGTGTTATTTTGTCATCCAGTCATTATTACTAGAACTGTGGTGTTAATGTTGGTGTGTTTTGGATACGAGCCACTAGGTGTCGCACTACGTCAATAATGAATGACGTGAGAGGGTGAATGTAAGGAAATGAACCAAGAAATGGTTAAACTGATGAAATTAAAGTAAACAAAAAAGGGCAAAAATGTTAAAAATGAAAATAAAAAGTTTTTTAACAACATATCTAAATGTAAACATGTACTTTTCTATAAATGCAGGATCCTGGCCACTAGGTGTCATAGTACATCTAGTGTATTTGTTGTGATAGTCATGCATGTCATTCTGATATAGTTGCACATTTGTATATACCTATCACATATCAAATGTTAAATTTATAATTTGTTAGGATGGAAATCAGAGTACCATATTTAAGGGAATTTCATTTCCAGTTAAAAGAGAACTTTATTTTGAGTGGATGTTGCCATTTTGTGCCATATTTGAGTGCTATGAAAAACTATCAGTTAACTAATAAACATTTCAGGATGTATTGCCTTATTTAAAGGGATAGTTAACCCCAATTTGTGCCAAACCGAGTTTCTTTCTTCTGCTGAACAGAAGAAGGTATTGTGAAGAAACTGTTGGACCCCATTGACTCACAAAGTATGGAAAGAGATACAATGGATGTAAATGTGGACCAGAACATGTTTGGTTATTTTATTTTGTGTTCAGCAGAAAAAAAAAAAAAAAAGGAGAAATAATTAAATTAGGTTTGGAATAATTTAAGGAAGAACTATCCCTTCACAATTTTTTAAATTATACAATCAGAATCTCAAAAGATGGATACATATATCAACATTAAAATGACTTTCTAATGTAAGCTTACTGGTAATCTCATATTGAGCAATCGCGTGCTGAGCAAGAAGAACTGCTTATGTACTTGATCTTGATTAATGCATGATTCTGCTAAATGTTTTTTCTTACATTACAACACAAATCCAAAGTAAGCTCAAAGGATAATACAATGATAAACTGTTTGGTTAATGGGTAAATTACTTTTTAAAGCAGGTGTTAAAATAGTATACTTAGTATTTCTAAATGAGAGATAGAGCTGAAACAGGTTTTATTTTGTGCTCACAAGCTGTGGGAATTCAGGTAAAACATTAAAGTTGGTGGGGGGTATGCCTGTTATATTCTTGCAAAGATAGAAGGAATAAAATAAAAACAGTTCTCTTTACTCTGTATATCTTGTGCATTTATTGTTAACTGGTTTTGAAATATGAGACAGAAATTAAAAACTTTTTGCACAGTGATGAACAGAATCTTGGGTGATATTCTAATATAAAGACTTTATTGCTCCTTGATAATAAAGATTACTTGTGTTCGGAGCCGAGGAAAAAAGTTTGGGGGCAGTTTTAAAATGGGCAGATTATATGTCATCACTCTAGCTTGTTTCTGATTGGAGGAATTGAGTGTGTTACAATGATCTTCTTTCTTTGTTTAGCGTTGAGCTGAAGTCTTGAAATACTTCATCTTTATGAAAAGTTATTCATTTACATTACTTAATACACATAATTGAGAGTACAAATTCACTGTTTTCAGGCCGCTGACTAAAAAGCTCTGAGATGGCATCAGATGAATAAATGAGTCAGCAGAGAAAACTAGTTCAGTCAAGCTCATTCACACCTATGACAGATCCAGTATAAACACAGCTGCTCTGCCTCACAGACAACAGCCACAGTATTTCCTCATAGTCCTCAAATATCACTCAGCTCAGGTTTGGTTCTGTGAATCCTTGTTTGTGTAGGCAGACAAAAGAATAAACTGTATTTATAGAATACATAACGCAGGACTGGGAATCATTCCAACAGTTTACACAGATAGTCTTTTTCTCTTATTCTTCATGACAGTACTTGGATTAAATTTTAGACATTTTCTGAGGAAAAAAGTTTATCAAAATGAAATAGTAGTTTGTGATGCATATGCACTATTTAGATCAGAAGTTCACGTTGACCAAGGCTGCATTTATTTGGTCAAAAACAGTATGGTGAATTATTATTATAACAGTATTATTACTATTTAAGAAAACTGTTTTCTATGAACAATATGAATTTTCAGCATCATTACTCCAGTCTTCAGTGTCACACAGTCCTTTCAAATAAGTTTTAATATGCTGAATTGGTATCAAGAAAAATGTCTTATTAAGCAATTTTACTGTTTAATGTTTTGTAGAAACAGTGCTATATATTTTTAGGATTATTTAATGAATAGAAAGATCAAAATAATAGCATATTTTAAAACATTCTAAATATCTTTACTGTCATTTTTATGTAAATTGAATGCATCCTTGCTGAGTAAGTATTTAAAAGTTTTTAGAGAAAAAGGGATTTTTTTTTTTATCTTACCCCACTTTTGAATTATAGTGTAAAACAATATCCACTAAAAAATATTAAGCAGCAAAAACTGGTTTTATAATAACTCAAGGTTGCCTTTATTTAATAGACAATACAGTAAAACTATATATAAAAAAACTTTATTAATGAATCTTTTTCTTTCGTTTAATTTCTTAAATCATACTGAATATTTAATTTATTATTTATTTCATATTTTTCCATTTATTTATTTATCATAGCCATTTTGGGGGGCCCAGAAAACTGGAAAATCTTGAGTAAATTTGTAATTAATCATCTGCTCTTTAATAACGTTTTTTGAACTGTTATTCCTCTCAACAACTGATGGAAGAATCCACCCATGATTCTAACATGAGCTGTGCTTCTGCATGACAGGTTAAATTCTGTGACAAACATGATCAGATCATGAGAAATATAAATTCTGAGACCAATTATCACAGAAGGTGTGTAATGCCATGTCTTTGTGCATGCATTTAACCTACCAAGATTATGTGTACACCCCCTTCTATTAACGCAACTGGTTATGCTTTTAATTCCATTGAAAGAAATCTCAATGCCTGTAAATAGTCAGTCAAGTCAAGAAGAGCTTGTCCGCCTGCACAAAGCCTACACCTGCACTCCATTGATCACCTTTGTGATGAAACTGAACACTGACTGTGAGCCAGGCACTGTCAACTAAAACACTCACAAAAACCAGTGCTTGACCAAATGGGAGCAAATATGGCTTATGAATGTTTACTTATTAAATAGATACTAGTACACATTAGAAATCACACAAGCAAATTAAGAAAACATCTTATTTAATAACACACGTGCTGTAAATACAGAAATGCACTGCAAACCGTTCAATTTCGTAAAAGCTTGTTTTTGAATTTGGTTGTGTTGTGAGTATTTGCAGCACGTTTATGTTTTTTTCAGTGCATTTTGGAATTTGGCTGTGTTATGAGTATTTGCAGCACGTTTATGTTTTTTTTCAGTGCATTTTGGAATTTGGTTGTGTTATGAGTGTTTGCAGCACATGTTTTGTCAAACTGATGAAGATGCTTTCTTATTTTTTTGTATTTGCATGCATTTTCTTAAGTTGGAGAATGTTGAGGTCTCTCAGCGACTGTACACTACTTATTTGAAAAGTTATTAGTAAGGTTTTTTATTATTATTATTTTACAAGTAAATTGTTTTAATTGAACTCTCCTAGTGCAAATCTTTGCATCCATGTTCCATCAGCGTAAAGACTTTCCAGAAGAAAGAAAGCTGTTTTGAAGACTAATGCTCAAATATTCAATTAAATTAAATTCAACAGGATTGAAAAATAGCAGATAAGGGTGTTGAACAGTATCTGCTTACATTTGGCCAAATAGTGTATCTATAAGTAGATCTTTGATTCAGATTCTAGAAACTCTACATTGGAGCTCTTAAAGAGATATGACGGGGGTGAATATATATATATATATATATATTTCAAAAGTTTTGCATTCTCTTGCAAAACTTATGTGTTCAGTCAAAAAACTTTTGTGATAGAAATAAATCGAGGTGGGGTGAAAAATATTCCAGTGCTTTTGCGATAGAATGCTCGAGGTAATGCATAATATAAGATAATTAAGTTTTTTGCAAGCAGAATGCAAAACTTTCATGAAATGTTTTTATTTTTTATTTTTAACGAGTGAACGCAAAGTTTTCTGGGGTACCCAATACTTTTGCAAGAGAGCGCAAATGTTTCGCAAGAAAATTTAAACTTTCTTGGGGGAATGCAATGCTTTTTTAAGAGAATGCAAATGGGCGAATGCAACAATTTTTTGAGAGACTGAAAACGTTTCTCCATTTAATGCAAACATTTTGAAATCTACGTTTCCTTCCATCTCACATTTTATACCATGCTGCGTTAGTAATGTCTTATACTGTATTTACAGATCAACTATAATAATGTGCTACAGTAGGATCCCAAAATGAAAGCGGGAAAAGAAAGTACTCTTGTTATTTTTATGGTGCAAGATAATTATTCTTTTCATGCCATACCCAATAATCACCATGTGTGATTCAACCCTCAGTTCCTCTAAGTCTGTGAAGCACAGATATTATTTGCAATGAATTTGCACAGATGTTCATCAGTGCTGCTGAGAACAGCGAGTATTGTCATGAAGAGGGGTGAAGAAAACAGGAAGCCTGAGACCGCAGTGAGTCATAAAGCGGGATCCTGCAGGCGATAACAGGGTGTTACCTCAACAAAAGACAAAAGTCATTCAAACCTCTGAATCCTAGATAGATGTAATTCTAGCCACTTGTGCTTCATGCAGGGCAGGGCAGAAAGAGACTCATATTCCTTGCTACACTCCTAGAAGAGATATTTGAACTGTTCAAAGATCTTCAGACCTGTCTCTGACCTACAGTAACACGAATGATTGCATCACTGCTAAAGCTGCACATTTTCAGAAACTCATAATTATGATAAAAATTTTGTTTTTCTGTTTGCAAGCAGAAATATATCTAGTTTTCATACATCTGCTCTTATTACAATAAATCATCTGCTAATGGTAAGAGTTTTTAAAGTTTTTGCTGCTGTTCTCACAAGTAGCCTAAGTGTATAAAGAATTAAATTCCATGTGTGAGACAGGAAAACAAATGTGAATTATTTTTACAGTATGATATTTATCTTACATGGTAACCCCATGTGTTTATCATTTAAAAACAATGTGCACGTAAGTTTTGGCTACTTTTAAGCAACAGCAGAATAGACTTTGAAAGACTTTGCAAACAACACAGGTCAATAGGGGAGGCCATGTGAAGAATTCACAGCATTTTATGTTACAGCATTATTCCAAAATGGATTAAATTAATTTTTTCCTCCAAATTCTACAGACAACACCCCATAATGACAACGTGAAAGAAGACAACGCTGAAATCTTGAAATCTTTTGAAAGCTCATTACTTTGTTGAAGCATCTTTACAGCCTCAAGTCTCTGAATATGATGCTACAAGCTTGGCACACCTGTTTTTGGGCAGTTTCTCACATTCTTCTTTGCAGTACCTCTCAAGCTCCATCAGGTTAAATGGGATGGGTGAACGTGATTTCACCAAGTGCAACATGTTGATCCTGGAATGACATTCCAGTGAACCAATCCAATTAGGAATTTTCCATTTTGGCCTTACAACAAGAGTTGGGTTGCTTGTACAGCCTTGTTATTCAACCATCATTTCACTCTGATTTTAGGGATAGATTATGGGTAGGGTTAGGTTAAGGGGATAAGTTATATTTTTGGAAATTAATTTTGATCCAGGATCAACAAAAGATGTTGATCTAGGAACATGTTGCACTTGGCAAAACCACGGTGACCGATGGGGAGCATCAGTTCACAGCCATTTTCAGATGTTCAAGTCGGGGTCCTTGCTGGACATTCACAGAGTTGACCCATATCCACTCCTTTGTTATCTTGGCTGTGTGCTTATGGTTGTTGCCCTGTTGGAAGACGAACCATCACCCCAGTCTGAGGACTGTCTCTGTACATCGCTGCAATTACTTTCCCCTTGAACCTGACTAGTTTCGCAGTTCTTGCCGCTGAAAAACATCACCAGAGCATGATGCTGCCACCACCATGCTTCACTATCAGGATGGTTGGCCGGGTAATAAGTGGTTCCTGGTTTCCTCCGGGCATGACGCTAAGCATTGTTTCATAAGACGAGAGAATTTTGTTTCTCATGATGATGGAGGCCACTGTACCTCGATACAATCCTGTCTCGGATTCCTTCAGACAATTCCTTGGATTTCATGGCTTAGTTTGTGCTCTGACATACACTGTTCACCTTAGGACCTTATATACAGGAGGGGTGCACAAAAGTGGTCCGCAGGTCCTCATGCGCGACCAAAATAAAAAATGCGTTATATAAATATGTTCTGACAGCGCATTTGCATACCGACATGGTTGACAGCTGTTAATACACAATTACCATTTTAGATCACAGACTGTACTATATAAGTTTTATTTTCAACCTGACAGCATAAATCTAGGCTATGTCATGCCGTTTTCAAAGCAGAATGCAAAACTGTGACATTCATCCCCTGACGCTCTTTTACAGTAATCAGCAGCAGCGCTAAAACCAGAAACGCGTATATTTACTTGCCGACCTCCCGCCAAAATAAAAGCCTGCTGATTTTAAGTTTGAATATGATGATGAAAATGCTTTTAATGTATTTATTTTCAGACTCTTTTATCCAAAGCGACTTAAAATTGGGGATTACATAAAGTAATTCTTCTTAAAGAGGCAAACAAAGAAATTAGTAGTAAATATTAGCATTTTATTTTTAGTGTGAGGACCAAACCAAATCTCCAGATTCTCTTATGAGAACCAGGCTGAAAAAATTATGTGCACCCCTTCTTATATATACTGTACAGGTGTGTGCCTTTCTAAATCATGTCCAGTCAACTGAATTTACCACAAGTGGACTCCAATCCAATCCCAAAATTTTTGAAATGTCTCAAGGATTATACAGGATAGCTACAGGATGCACCTGAGCTAAATTTTGAGTGTAATGGCAAAAGTTTTGAATATATATAAATTTGCTACAATTTCAAACTTATTCATTTTTTAGAATCTGGAGAAAAATAATGAATTGAATCCATTTTGGAATAAGGCTGTACCATGACAAAATGTGGAAAAAGTGAAGCGCTGTGAATACTTTCCGGATGAACTCTAAAACAATGCATTGTTCTATTATAGATACTCTGCACGTATCTTTTTACTACTATGCTACTACAAGACAAGAAAAACCAGTTCAGTCTATAAAATCTGAGTTTCAGATGAATCCCTGTATGTCCCAGACAGTGTTTTCATTGTCTGTGAAATAATGACTGTTTATGAAAGTTTAAGCATCTCACATTTGACCAGTAATGTAACTGCTTTCCTTAATAAAGATATCAATACAATACAATGAAGTATTATTTTACCAGATCAGGTCATTTTGCAATTGCTGATTATTAGTAATGCTGCTATCTAAAATATGGAGCAGATTTATGACTGTACCACACCCTGTGCAAAGAAACACAAAACGTCTGCAACACATAAGCAGCGAGACTAGAAGAACCATGTTATAAAGTCAAAGGCAAAAATGATTGAAGATCGAATAGGAAAAGAAAAAGAAGATGTAGGCTGCTTTATCACAGTTTTTGATTAAAGTCTTTGGTTCATTCAGCAGTATACATCTTTGTACATATATCATATTTTAATTTGAAAAAGTTCATCGTTCCTTGAGAAACCTAACTGCAATGACAATAAGGGAGAAGGTGATAGTAAGATTTTTTTTTTTGTAATTTATTTATATTTTTATATTTATATGATATGTTTTTGCATTTATCCACAAAAGTTTTTGTTACTCTGATAAACTGCAGTTTACAAAAGTTTTGTATTCTTTGGAGAGACTTTGCAAAATGATGATGGAAAATGATATGAAACCCCTAAAGGGACATGTTGATAGATTAATTATGAGATATGAGGAAAAAAATATTTGAATGTTTTTGTTTTCTCTCAAACATGTTGCATGTGTTCACTTGCAAACTCTTTTACTGATTATTTTCCTCCCATTTCATATTATTATATCAATGCTGCTTTATTTGTTTCATATAAAAAAATAGGTTGGAGGGAAATCTAGCCTATATTACGATGTTTTTGTGAGCAGCCTTAAAGTTTCTCAGTGTGTCACTTCTTTTACTAGCTAACGCAAATATTTTGCGTGTGAATGAAAGGTATCATAGGGGAATGCTATCACCTCCTGAAAAAAAGCTATGGAAACCATCACATAATTTGTAATGGTTTTACTGGTTATAATGGGACTTGTAACCTACTGGTTTTAATGGAAACTCTAAAGGACCCTGTGAGTTTGTTACTGGTAATTGTTTGCCTATGTGTCTACATAATAACACACTACATAATTTTTTTTATGGTTTTAATGGTTCAAAAAAGTGATGGTTTGTAGTGTTTGTAATGGTATTTGTAGTGGAAACCATTAGAATTTCTGTGATGGATCTATAATTTTTTTTTTCATCAGGGACGTTTCATGAGTAAAAGCAAATGAATTTAAATAAATTATTTCCTCCCATATCTCTCTTAGTGCATTGCAGATTTGCAATTCTCCTTTTTTATCAGAAGAAAATTCTCACAGAAAAAGGCTGATTTAAAATTCATTTATAGATTAACTCCTGCATGACATGCTTACAAAAGTGTCCTTTAAATCGATATGCTCACGGTCTTGCATTAACAAGGTGATCTTTTAATCCAGGAAAACGTTCTCTGAATTTGTGATTAAAAACAGAGCAAGAAAGAACTTGTTCGGAAGCAACACATGGATCAAATAAATCTTGTGATTCAGTATCTCATGAAATTCACATCATTCAACTCCTTATAACTGCAGGCACATTCACTCAGTTAAACGCGATTAATCACTTGATATGTAGCCTTCACTAAATTCACTAAGCACCTTTTCATTTGATTTTGTAATGATAGCTATACAAGGGTATATAGTAAGTTTGTAAATGTTTCAAACTAGCAATTACGCTACTGATGTATCTTAATGCAGCAGCCTTTTCATTGATGCTTAAAAAGCTGCTGATAGAAATGAACCGGTTGAATTGCATGGTAATGCCTTCCAAAGCAATGCTTCAGCTCTCATTTTAAACTTTCATACACATACGAGAATTTTGGGAGATAAAAGTAAAGACTTCTGGAGTGGCGTATCTGAGTAATGGCTTCAGCTCTCAGAAAAAGACTGTTACGCAAGACGGTAAGCACCATGCAAGTATGTCTCCAGATGGCTCTTGTGCAATTTAAAAGTTCACTTTGGAACATGTATCTCTCCCTCTGTTTTTTTGTTCTGTTCATATTTGAAAAGAC
The DNA here is from genome assembly GCF_003368295.1 of Carassius auratus. Classification (NCBI taxonomy): domain Eukaryota; kingdom Metazoa; phylum Chordata; class Actinopteri; order Cypriniformes; family Cyprinidae; genus Carassius; species Carassius auratus. Next base: position 3,403,537 of record NC_039253.1, read on the forward strand.
AAAGGGAGGTCTGTTCTGGGGAAGCTGACAGCATTCCAAGAGCAAAAGCCCATTTCACTGTGTGGTTTTAGCTCGCTGTTTATAAGTGTTTATCACTTCCCGCACTCTGTTGCTTAGGAAACCCCGCTGGCAGGCGCAGGTCATCCTGTCAGTGCGCATGTTATGAAGCCTGTAACACAAACCTTATGGCAGTAACATGAGACCCTGTGCAAACATGCATGGGAAAATCAAGGTCTACACATCAAAACAATCACATCCTGTGATAAATCTTGCAGGTTATGAATGCATTCATGTTTTGAGATAAGATGTGACTTGGTGTTTCTTGTCTTTGCACATATCCCTGGGCTACGAGCTCTCACTCAGAGCTCATTCCAACATTCGTATTAGTTCACCTGCCAGATCCTCTGCCTCTAGGCATGTTGGGCGGAGAGTGAAGTTTTGAGTTCATACTCTCCCCTCACCCCCTCCTCCATCTCTACCTCCACCCACCCCTTACCTCATCCCACAAACATATAAAAATCAATCAGCCTCGTCTGTGCGCCACATTCCCTCTCCTTCCAGCAAAAAGACCATCTCCTCTGCACCCCAGCAATGACGTCCTTTAGCCGCCAGAGTTTCATGTCTTCTGGAGGGGGTATAGGTGGAAGCTCCATGCGTGGTCCTTCTATGGGAAGCATGTCTCGGTCATCTGGGATTGGTGGTGGAGGCGGGGGCCATATAAGCGCCATGCGTGCTGGCAGTGTGTATGGGGGGGCAGGAGGCCACGGGGTCCGTATCTCCACTGGGACAAGAACCTTTGCATCTGGTGGTGGAGGCGGCGGTGGAGCCAGCTATGGCTTTGGTGGTGGCTCTGGTGGCGGAGGAGGGTTTGGCTATGGTAGTGGCGCCGGAGGAGGCTTCGGAGGAGGCGATATGGACGCCAAAGTGAATGTCAGTGAGAAAGCAACCATGCAGAACCTAAACGACCGTCTGGCAACCTACCTGGAGAAGGTGCACTCACTGGAGAAGGCCAACGGAGATCTCGAGCTAAAGATCAGACAGTTTTTGGAGAACAAAACCTCACCTGATGCGAGAGATTACTCTGCCTACCATGCTACAATCAGCGACCTGCAAGATATGGTACTGCTATTGTAAACGTCTCGTGCACAAGATACTGTTTTCATAACTGCAGGAATAAGGGTGTGGTCTTATACTCATTGAGTTTTTTGCACATCAAATTGTTACCTCCCAAAATGGGTTCAACAGACATATCTTTGCATGTAGATCTTATTAATGCATATTTGAAAGCTATGCATTTGCAAAATCATAATTATTTGTCTCTGACAGATCCAAGATGCCACTCGCATCAATGGGGGAGTCTACCTGGCCATCGATAACGCAAAATTGGCCACTGACGACTTCAAGACCAAGTAAGTGCAAACCTACAGTGTATGCAACCCTTATTCTTAGGGGAAAAGTTACTAATAAGCCACTCTGTGTGATTAATTCAGGTATGAGAATGAGTTGGCCATGCGTCAATCTGTGGAAGCAGATATCGCTGGGCTGAAGAGACTCCTTGATGAGCTGACACTGGCAAGATCCGACCTGGAGATGCAGATTGAAGGCTTAAAGGAGGAGCTTATCTATCTCAAGAAGAACCACGAGGAGGTAAAAACCTGTCAAATTCAATCATGCTGTTTGATTGTTATCAACACTGATCATGTCAAAAAACATATGTTCCTCTGACCTTGCCATAAAATGAACTAACAAAGCAGTCAAATGTGATGCTGATAAGCGCTATACATTTCAGGGAATGTGCCTCAGGGGTCACAAATCATCTCACGTTCTTCTCTTTGTAGGAACTGGCATCCATGCGTAGTCAGATGACTGGCACAGTGAATGTGGAGGTGGATGCAGCTCCTCAGGAGGACCTGAGCCGCGTGATGGCTGAGATCCGAGAGCAGTACGAGGGAGTCAGTGCCAAAAACCAACGGGAGCTAGATGCCTGGTTCCAAACCAAGGTAAAAGAGAGCACAAGTTTAGCCGAGTTTTGGTCTTTGGTGAGGCGTAACTAAACTCGGATTGTTATTTATCTGCAGTCAGAGACACTGACTAAGGAGGTGACCGCCAATACAGAGACCCTCCAAGTGTCCAAGACTGAAGTCACTGAGCTTAGACGCACCCTTCAAGGCCTGGAGATCGAGTTACAATCTGAACTCAGTAAAGTAAGTGTTTTAAGATCCATCTATCCCAACATTTTAAGCCATTCTGGTCTTAGCTGGTGTAATTGGTCTCCAAGCTGGTACTCTGCTTGGAGATATTTGTATAAATTGCTTAACCCCTCTGAAACCAGCAACCTAGACAATCCTGACAATGCTCGGAACCTGATAAGACAATCATCTTAGGCTGGGTTAAGTTTGGCAGGCTGTTTTTTTTTTTACCCAATATGTACTTATTATTCCAGTCTGTGCTAATAAATACCACCTTCTCTCTATTCTACAGAAAAGGTCTCTTGAGGGAACTCTTGCAGATACAGAATCGCGTTACTCCATACAGCTGACTCAGCTACAGGCTCGTGTAACAAGTCTGGAGGAGCAGATCGTTCACCTCAGAGGTGACATGGACAGACAATCTCAGGAGTACCAAATGCTGTTGGACATCAAGACCCGGCTGGAGATGGAGATCGCGGAGTACAGGAGACTGCTGGACGGAGGAGCAACCAGGTAGGAGATGTTGGAAAACTGATAGTGATCCTGCAAAATGAGCGTTCTCATTGCCATTTCTGAAGACTTTCTCTTTTTTGTCAGTTTCAGCACAAGTGGTGGGGGAGGAGGAGGAGGAGGAGGAGTAGTGAGCTCTACTAAAACCATCACGGTGAAGACCATTGAGGAAGACATTGTTGATGGGAAAGTGGTGTCAAGTACTACAAAATAAACACCAAACATGACTGTCACGCCAGTTTTCAGGCCTTCCACTGTGACCCATTTTTTGAGAATAAAATCAGTGAAGCCGTGTTTTGTGTCATGTTAAATCTGTTTACTGTTTTAAGTCAATATCAAAGCATTGTTTCTGAAAGGTTGGTGATACATTTTGACATTTGTGCTTGCAGTACATCAGGCGTGAGATTGTCATTTAACAGAGAGCTGGAAATCAGACAAACAAAAACAAAACAAAAACTAATTCACATTCAGATAATCATGTTCATATCTACTAAATGTAAACTCCCAATTACTTCATTAACTGTGTAAGTGTGCAATACAGAAGGCATGAGTAAAACATGTGGTGTGTTTTTGAGCAGATTAGTTATCTCGCTCATTAACATCCACACTCTCGCTGCTCTCCATGATCCTCCCATCCACCACGGTTTCCACCACTGTGATTGTTTTGGTGACAATTTCTAAAAACAGACAAAGGAAGATGGTTAATTAGCAATGCATAACAATGCTTCATAGTGGTGGAATATATATCTTTTATTTTAAAACAGTCACTTACTTTGGGACTTCCTGTTAAATCAGATAGAGAAAGAGAGTTGGTGTCAGTAAAGCATTTAAGAAGCGAAAGAAGTACACTTTTTAACTTCAAATTCAGCATGCACTAAATCACAAGATATTAAATTTCAACAAGACTCAACAAGATATTCAAGAATTTTTTTTTCTTGAGCATCACCTCTCATCTCCATCCAGCAGTCTCCTGTACTCTGCAATCTCAAGCTCCAGTCTGGTCTTGACGTCCAGCAGCGTTTCATACTCTCGCTTGTTGTTGCCAATGTTAGCATGAAATTGACTAAGCTGGTGCTCCAGGCTGCTAACAGTAGCCTGAAGCCTAGCCAACTGGTCCCCATAACGGGCCTGTGTTTCCTCCAGTTCACCGTCAAGGGCTGACCTCTGTGTAAAGGCATTATATTTATATACATATATAATAATAATAGTTGTTATAATGATTGTAATTTGTTATTTGCAGCAGGGAAGAATTACATGGAAACAGTGCTAATAATCTACACTTTTGAAACACTATCTCTTGTTCTTCTAAACATATAAACCACAGGAAATTACAGCACATTCCCCCTTAAAATGTTAAAGCTGGCAGAGTGCTGGTTGGTGAATTAGAGGGGGTGAGGCTGGAGCAAAAACAGCCTGGCACAAAACGTTCTGCCAAGATATGTTGCCACAGACTTGTAAATTATAATGCATTGCTTCTTCCCTTTAACCTACAACCCTATGAGCTGCTGAGAGTAAAGAAAAGCATGTTTTGCATTGCAAATAAATGTGTTATTGTAGGTGTGTGCAGGTTTACCATGCTCTGATGGGTCTGCAGTTCAATCTGTAGTCTTTGTAAAGTGTTTGTGTATTCCTTCAACTCTGTTCTGCTGTTCTGAAGATCTTCATTTTGTGTGACCACCTCCTGTTGCACTGTGGCCATCTGCAGCCAACAAAAACAACTATAACATCACATGCATGCTACTATAAAACTATTTTTTCCTGTTAATCACAGATGAGCGACTAAGTCGATGTGATTAAAACTGAAAACTGCAAGGGTAAGAACTTATACACTATAAAACTACTACATTTTTTTAAGGCAAGTGGTTTTAAGGTCATTTATTAAAAAAAAGATAGTTAGTCAAGTAAATTTGTATATTTAAATGTAGCAAAAATAAATTGATTGCAACCACTTACCTTAAAAAAAGTGAGTAAATTCAATGAATTTCAATCAGTGTGTACTTAAGCTAAACAGTGGTTATTGTGCCAAAATTGTACTTCCTCGAAACACAAATTATCTAGAAAATCTGAGTAAATGTTTCCACATTACAGTTGTTCTTAAGAATTAATTGTTCTTAAACAAATATTTAAATTATTGACTTTTTTTTCTGATAAGAACTCATTTAAAGCCATAATAACCTGCCATATATGTACTTTGCATTTAAAAATAGAAATGGTTAAAAGTGCAGGGATTCAGTTTCAATGTACTGAAGATACCAAAAATAATACTTAAATGTAATAAAGTCACTTAAGTACAGATGCATTTGTGGTTTTAACTTCACCTTGGTCTCATACCAGGACTCCAACTCTTCACGGTTTTTCTCAGTCACAGCCTCATAGTGTTGTCTGATCTCCGTCATGGCCTGGTTCAGGTCCATAGAGGGTGCTGCATCCACACTAACGTTCACCTGACCTCCAGCCTCGGCACTAGCCAGAGACATCTCCTGAGAAAAAACACACATATCAGAACATAGAACATTAGAACACAGAGACAGAGACAGGTTATGAATGCTAACATGCCATTAATCATCTATTTGTAGATTTAAGAGGAATAAAAAATAAGTGGGAAAGGTGGGATGAGCCATGTCTTTTAATCCCAAACATATTTGTATGATATGAGGAGAAAATTAGATTGTTTTGTTTATTATGCAACAATTTTATCAGCTGTAAATTAGCAAATGTTTTCTTTAGCGTGCGCCTGAGTGCGTTAACACATGAACAGAGACCCAAGAGGCCCAGAGATATTACTGTTTAGTTTAAAATGATGTAATGGAACGGAAAACCCCAGCAGAGCAGGCAGCTGAAGAACAAGAGGAAAAGGGAAAAACTGAAGGAAGGAAGAAACGCTCTTAATGACCCTATTTTTCTGGCGTGGAAACTGTTATCTCTGAAAAGGTTGATTATGGGCAGCTCCAGAACCATCCAGAACCAGAATCATTTTCCACATTTAAATAAAAGACTTTAATTTTCCTTTCATTCAGTTTAGAAAACACACTGTTCAAAATTTATTTTCACTATGATTTTGTGATACTTTTTTCAGCAAGCACTCATTACATTTACTAAGAATGCAGTAAAGACTAAATTATATTTTAAATAAATGTTTTCAAACTTGCTGTATATCAAAGAGTCCTGAAAAACATTTACATTTTAAGCAGTGCAACCATTTTCAAATGCAATAAATTAGGCCTATGTCTGAAAAATTAGGTTTGCAATCACATGGAAATTGTTTAAAATATATTCAAATGCAGACACTAATACAATATTTCTGTTTCTACTGTATTTTGGACAAAAAGCAGCACTGGTGAACACGAAATCCTAGAAAATCCTATAAAATTTGTCTATAACATATTTGACAGTGTATACATTCTTCTTCTTTTATATCAGTGTTTTAATATACTCATGGTATGCAACTGAATCTACAAGTTTGTGTATCACTGTGAAATATAAGGTAGTTTTATATCTGGATATGAGTTACAGGTTTTTGAGAGCTGTGCTGTGTTCAGTTTGCACGAGGGTGTGTGCCCGTCTGTTTGTGGAAAGACTGGAATGTGAGGAGTGGTGGATTCTCACACTGAGAAAGATCCTCGTCTAATTTGAATTAAATAGGCATTTTAGAAACATAAACAAACAGAACTCCTTATTTTTCTTCACAATGTCGGCACGAAACCGCACAACTGTGACTCTAGGGACAGACTCCCGAAACTGGCATGTTTACATTTACACGCGATTTGCAGTGACAAAGAAACAGCATTCGTTTTCAATAATAGTTGTCTAATAAGCAATATTGTATCCCCTTGAATGAATCCTCAGTGGATAGGCAAAGAGGTAGCAGGCCAAAAAATGCATTGGCTTATTGCAATAACTTCTAGATTATAATCATATATGTATCGCAAATCTGGCAATGTTAAGTCAGTCTACGTTTTATTCCACTCGCAGTAATTATTGTTGGTGAAGTACTGTAACTTTTATATATGCTAAGCTAGGAGTCTAATCACCTAGCAGTACGCAAAGGTATAGTCTAAGTCTACATATTTGCATCGCTCTAGATTAGGCCTACTCGCGGGATGTTTTTTTTGGCGTCACTCGCGTGAATAAAAAAATACAAATAAAATAACATCAGTTTTCTGATACAAAGACAAGCCATTAAGTTCTTTGCTGATTGGCTTGCGCAACAACGCGTCATGAAAATTTTCTGCTCAAGAAAAATGTACATTTTTCAATTTGCACAGGAAGACGCAAATGAGGTGAATATCGAGCCAAACGTGTCTAAATAAAACTTTAGATTAGTGAACACATATTCACTTCCTGTTTACTTAGAGTTTCCCTCAATAAACTCATTGTTTGCTGCTTTGATAGTAACTGAGCTACAGCAGTTGTTGTAGTGGTTTTATTTAGGTACTGTTTAGGTAGAATAAGCCAGTAATATGTGCTTTGTAAGTATTCAAAACCACCAATATACTGCTAGTAATATGCATAACCAACTAGTTAAAAGTGAATAGTGTTCCTAATCTAAAGTGTTAGTTATAAATGGTTTATTTGAACAGCTCTGAGTCTTCGCAGGAATCGCATCACCATACCACATCACCATGGGGATATTTACTGTATACAGTAGGGTGTCAATGTTTCCAGGTAATTTGTGCTTATATAACAGCTTTGTGTAAAACAGGAATCAGTCTGTGGGTGGAATATCTGAATGACCAGTCGCATGGGCAGTGCCCTAAATACAAGTCCTGTCATGGCAATATTACTGGTGTTTACATGCTAGAATTGGCTCTTAAAGAATAGATAATAATACACTGTGGCACTAAACAACAATGAGCTGAATTCTGTTTATTTTTAACTCACTTATTTTTTAATGAGACAGAATGGGCATATAACCACACCGAAGACTGTTCAGAAAGACAAGGATGGGAAATATGTGTCATATATCGTACCTCCTCGTGGTTTCTCTTCAGTATGATGAGCTCTTCGTTCAGAGCCTCAGTCTCTATCTCCAGATCCGACCGTCTCAAGATAAACTCATCCAGAAGTTTCCTCAGATTGGCGGTGTCGGCTTCAATGGCCCGACGCATGGCCAGCTCATTCTCAAACCTGCGGTGATGGTTCACAGGATTAATTACCTTTAATTACCAATTAGAACAACTGTAAGACATAAATATTCAGTTTCTCACTTTAGCTTAAAGTCATCAGCTGCCAGTTTGGCATTATCCGCAGCCAGGATTAATGTGGCATTTTCCTGGGAAGCTAACTGAATCTGCCAATGCAAAAAAGAAAGTTAGTTGTATTATGCATTAAGATGGTAATACACAAACAGTGGTTGTCAATGATGATTGTTTTAGAAGGTTACAAAATATACGCCCTCAGAACACTGAATTCCATATGAGAAGAAAAAAAGTGGATTAGTCTATTGCACAATAAACATCCTGGCACCTGGAGTCATTTTATTTTTAGAGGTGGCTGTTGGTGTGGAATTTAGTACAGACACAGAATCTGGAACAAAAGCCAAGTCTGAGAGCAAACCTGTTCAGTCTGTTTCTTTACATATATTTGTCAAGAGCCATCGCAGACTAATCAGTCAG
>NC_039253.1:3411950-3426372 GCF_003368295.1 Carassius auratus
AATGCTTTGCAAAAAGACACAATAAATGTTTGACTTTTTTATATATATATATATATATATATATATATATATTTGGATTTACTGTATTATATCTTATTGAATCTAAACTAGGGAATCGATACGAATCGTAACCCTAGTTATGGAATAACTATTCTTATTTCTTATAATCTTCAGATTAAACTCTTCAAACCTTTTTTCATTTTGAGGTTATTTTGCAAAATGACTAAATGATTGCATTAAAACGATTGTGTGATTTGCTTCATTCCTCTGCATTTGCAATGGAACAATCTTAATAATGGGAACATTGTATCTGGATTTTTTTTAATCTCCTCTTATGTTGAAGTCCCAGTGGGCTGCAGAACTGTGCGGCGTCAACAGATGGCCAGTCCCAAATGAAGGCGCTCTATTAGTCAGCTTTAGATAAGTCTCTGTGGCTGGTAAGCTCTGCCTGATATATGGCTTTAGGAGAAAACAGACAGGGCTAATATGTGGAGAAACGGTTTGTCGTCTTCCGCTCTTTCAGTGCTGTTGTTTAACATTCATGCTCTTGCTTTGAGTCAGAATGACATGAAACACACTGTAATTGTGCTTTTGAAGTGCCCTGCATCATCACTGTGTCTTGCATTTAAGGCGATGTTTCTGTGAAGAGACTGTCAGCTTTCTTGAATGAACTTTGTTATTACCGCTTGTTCTTTTGCCGCATTTCCCCACATCATAAAAGGTTATTTAAATGCATGTCGTGATGTTCATGGTGCAAGATGCAAAAAATATGCAAAAACAACAGGAAACAGGCTCTTCATTGGGTTTGAATGGTCTTTTCTGAGCTTTTCTTCACAAATACGGAAATGTGCCATTTAATTGATTGGCATAGAAAGTTATAGTTTTATCAGCATTACATTTTTTTTTCTTCGGGTTTTTAATGTTTCTAAATTCAATTTAAATTTTCATTTCTCTAGGCTCTTTTAATGATTGCATAAAATTTCCATAAATTAATCAAAAGCGTGTGACTGATTAGAATCATAAAACTTTAAATTTAACAACAATTTGTTAAAAGTCCAGCTTAAGTACACCCCCCCCCCCCCCCCCGAAAAAAAACATTTCATTAGAATTTTACTGAAATCCCTTTTAAATAGTTACATTAAATGTTTAGTAATCAAAAAGAAAATCTTGACTGATTTATCAAATTAAAAAATAGTTAAACTTATTCATTTTAACACTAAATTATTAATAGTATATATTATAGTATATTTTTATTCAATTCAAGTTTATTTCTATAGTGCTTTTTACAATACAAATCGTTACAAAGCAACTTTACAAAAAATTATGTTTCTACAATATTTAGTAGTAGCTTATAGGTGGTGAACGTCAGTTTGTGCACGTATGACAGAATTTTTCAGAAAAATTAATACAAGATGTAGTCAGCCAGACGATGAACATTATTAATTTTATTAATAATTCATAATTATTATATGATGCAGTCACACTTGTATCAATATTTGTTAGTTCTGTTTGTTGATTCAAGGTTAGCATCATCTGGGGTCCTCTGAGGGTCAGCATCATCTCTTCTCAGGTGTTCTGGATCCAGACTGGAGCTTGTGTAAATCCTATTTACCTGTGGCAAAACATAGACATCATTAGCATAACTGCTGATCCAACAAGGGTCAACATGTATATTGAAAATAGAAGGGGACCTAGGACGGATCCTTGTGGCACTCCATATTTTACTAATGATAAATGAGATGACCCCATTTAAGTAAAACAAAATGGTAGCGATCGGACAGAATCCTAATAACAATAATAAAAAATAAAATTGTATAAGTTATTATTATTATTATTATTATTATTATTATTATTATTATTATTATTAAAATATAAATTATTTTTATTATTTTTTATTTTTTATTATTTAAAAAAATTGTTCCCGGTTTTTTATTTTTCGTTTTTGATTGTTATTAGGATTAAATTTTAATGGTGTAATTTAATTTTAATGATCAAAAAGCCTTTCTAATCAATTTAATTTTTAAGCTGAATCGTTTATTAAAATTTTTACAAAATGCTAAATATACAATTATTTATATTTTCAGAATGTGTTGGATTTATTTAATGCAGATTTACTTCCAAAAATGATGGTAATCTAATGAAGGCAAAAAATAAACTATTAAACTACAACAAAATGCTTCTCAAAAATGTTACTCTTAAAATTTAAACAAAATATTGTGAGAGATTCTTTTAAAATAGTTTTGATTTTAGTTTGAATAATTACTGCTGTTACTTTGACCAATATAGGTCGTAAATGAAACTGCACCACTCATTCCCACACATATTTCATCATAGCCCTTACTACATTTACAATTTGTAATCAGTTGCTTTACTTTTTTCTCATAATTAACCCTCTAGAGTCTAAGAACCAACCTTCACTACATGATCACCCATTTAAGATGACATTCCCCAGCACCGATCAAATGTCCAGAGATGCCACCCAGTACAGACACCCTCCCCGAAACGAGGGACGCTCGCAGAGAAACGACAGGCCTCCACGTTTCCAGAAGGACGGAGACTTTCCTAAACCCAGCGTGGCCTCATCCCAGCCACAGAAATGGAGGGACAGGGAAGAGCGAACGGGAAGAGGAGGATCAGAGCGATGGAAGAATGAGTCTCAAGATGCTAGACAAACATACACCTCAATGGGGAAGTCTAGGGAACAGCAAGGTAGCTCTGGAAAGGAATATAGCGCGTCAAAAAGCTTCCAGCAGGAACCACATAACGGCGGATTGAAAGAGCAGGATGGGACAGGATCTGCATCGTTTAGGAAAAACCAATCAAATGGATCCGTGGCACCCAAGTCCTCAAATCCTGCTGGCCTGGATCAGAAGGACAACAGAAGGAAAGGCAAGCCGGAAAGACCCAATTCAGGCTACGTTGAGCGTTCCCAGGATGCAACGAAAAAAGACTTTTCGCAAGACCCTGGATTGGGTCAGTGCATCAAAGTGGGCGGGGTTTCAAATGCGCAGCTCCCTAATGGTGATCTAGATCACCGACGCACCGGTCCAATCAAGTCGCAGTCTTCAGCTCCGCCCCAAAAACAAACCAATATGCATAATTCCGCCCCCAAGAAACGATCCGGACCAATCAAAGGTCAGAGAGAGATGACGGACACAAATAATCATGTAGACTGGAGAGCTGGTGACCAGTGTCTAGCGCTCTACTGGGAAGACAATAAGGTCAGTCATTAGCATTATTTTCACGTGGCTTTGGGTCTGGAATTTATTTATTTTTTCTCAAAGGGAAATCTCTATTAAAGTGTTATAAGCTGTGAATCAAATCAGAAAAAAACTACAATCCCATGATGCTTTGCAAATGATTTTATATGATGTTTTAAAATTGGTGATCGATCTATACGATATATTTGTAGTTTATTGCCAAATATACATATGTATGTATTTATATGTATTTAAATGTGTATATGTATTTTACACAAGTAGTTTGTAGACCAGCTTTTCTGTATTGGATCATGGATAATGTAGTTTTTCACTAGCGGTCATTAAATGCATTATTATTTTATATTATTTCCTGAGCTGAGATTTTAATCTTAGTTTGTTAATAAAAACTATCATAATTTAGATATAAATGTTTATTTTTATTTGAATGCTCTGTTAGAAGGGGCCTGTCTGCTCTGCTGTGATTGGCTAACATCTTTGCATATAAAATGAGCATTACCTGTGGAACTCTTTTTACTGTAACAGCCAACAAGATTGACTAATGAAAAAGTTAAATGAAAAGTATTGATTAAAGCTTTATATTTGAAAATCAATTTCCCTGTGGAGGAAATTAAAGGAGCTTTTAATTCCTGAATCACGACTGTTGCACTTTGTACAGTTTATATTGCATTTTCCCCCGTTTGTGTGTTTGTAAAACATCTTTGTTTATTGTTGGCAGTTTTATCGGGCGAGAATCGACGCCATCCACCCGTCTGGATCCACGGCTGTGGTTGTGTTCAGCGACTACGGAAACTGTGAAGAAGTTCTGCTTCACAATATCAAACCTCTGCACATGGATGTGTGGGTAAGCAACAGATTGAGCTCCAAACCTTGAGCTCTGTTACAAAACCTAGAGCATTTTGAAGCACCACGAGTGACAACGTGAATGAAGGCTGTTCAATAACTTGCTGCTTCCTTAGATACTTTCTTTTAGAAACCATATCATTTGGGAACAATGTACCAAAGTGAGAGAAATGGTGCTTTTTTAAATATTCTTGCTTTCTTTCTTTATTTTTGGTGGTGGTTGCAGAGAGACCCAGTCATATGATTGTAAAACAAACTTTGGGTGTACAGCAATGCACAATAAAAAGCACTATATAAATGCCTCATTCATTCATTGATTCGTTTGTTTGTTTATAAGTTTAGATTTAAGTCTAATAAATATGTATTATATTTGCCCAAAATTTGTTGCATATTTTTACACTTATGCTAGGACTTTTTGGAAAATTTTTGTGCAAGGGACCCCCATCCTAAAATTTAAAAGGTTTATTTATTTATTTTGTATAAAGACCCAATACTGTGAATTTTCTTTTTTTTTTTTAAAAAATATGTCTGAAATATTAGTTGGAAAATATTTACTTTATCACTTTTTAGTATCATAATGTTCATTATAGTACTGTACTGTTTTTTTAAGTATATGTTTTTAATTTAATACAAATTTTAATTGTCTTATTTAAATATTTTTATTCATTTATTTATTTAAAAATGTTTTATTAAATTATTTATTTATTTATTTAAAATTTTTCCCAAATTCCCAGATTTACACTTTTGGTGGTGTTTTATTTATTTCAAGACCAGTCTGTCTGTCTTTATATTTTGGCGTTTTTGCCCTGTATTTAGACAGGAAGTGAAGTGGGTGAGAGACATGAGGGCGGGAAAAGACATCATCAAAAGACATCAAACATCATTTGTTTTTACTATTATAGTACTTAGTTTATTATTATTGTTTATTTAACGTCCAGTCTGTCTTCTGTTTGCGATAGATTTGCATTTTCAGTAACATTAGTCACTCATTCCTGGTAACTTCTTTACAGGATGATGAAGACGTTTACTATGAGAATTCACTTGAATTTCGAAGAGGAGGAGATGGACAGCCTCGCCGCTCTCGACCGACACAACAATATTACCAACCGCCTCGTGCAAGAGACTGACTCGCGCTCACACACAGTCACACATCCACACCCTTCATTAGCAAGGGAGCTCAACTGATTTGGTAAACCAACACACTTAGGTCAGGACTAGATCAGGTTTACAGCTCTTACTCTTCTGCTAATAGACCTGTCTAGTGTAGTAGTTTCTGTAGATCAATATGAATGCAACATGATGTTCTCTGCCCATGCAAGTATTATCATCTCATTATCCAGTAGTAAATGACTCTAATTGGAGAAGATTACGTGCAGTTTGTTTGTACCTTTTCAGAAGCATCACTATAAACAGCTAAATATATAGGACGTGCTAATTGAGTGAATATCAGAATATTTTGGCTCCAAAAAAAGAATAAGAAATTTGCATTGTGACATCCTTAGGACTTAGCTAATAATTAAAGATTGGAATTAATAATTAATGCATTATTAATAATTATTGTTATATATTTTTATGACCGTGATATTTTCTTAATTTTTATTTAAACACAATTTCAGTATTTTTCTAATGCAATACAGTAAAAACCTTACAGTAGATTAAATGTGCATAATCATGAAAATGTCACAATGCAAAGTATCTGAATGATCCTTAAATAGGTTTCCTTCTCTTTATGCAATCTTTATTTTTATTTTTGGGGTTGAAATATGACCTGGACATGAGATGTTGTGAGATTCACTAAATAAGCATTCGTAAAAGTCGCATGACAATGCTTCAGTTCGATGCCTGAGTGAATCTGTGCGAGGTACTCGCTGCGCTCCATATGCACGGTCTCATGCGACTTAAAAGGAGACAACAAAACACTATCTGATACATTTGTGTTTGATCTCAAAGATGGTTTTTTTTTTTTTTTTTTAATTCAAAGACTGTTGATTTGATCTCTAGAGGAGGAGATGAAAGAACATATCTCAAAAATATCTGATCCCTGTCTTGGCATGGGAGACGGATTCGTAAGGGCTTGCAGCACACGTTGCATTGATGAATTCTGGACTCTGTGAAACTTGCCATGCAAAAGGCTGCTGTACACGGTGACTATTTGTAAAGGACTTGATATTAATAATTATAAAAGCTCTATGCTCTTTTGTTCAAAACTCAATGCGTCATTTGTTTTCTTGTTTTTTTGCAGCTGATACTTGAATTTTTTTTGCAATATTTAAAGCAAAATCCTGCAAAATAATGATCCTTAAAGAGACAGTTCACCCCAGAGTGTAAATTATTTCACCTAACAGTTGACGGTAGCCGTTTTTTTTGTCCATACTATGGAAGTCAATGGCTACCTTCAGCTATTTGGAAAATAGAAAATATATATTTCAAAAAAATATATATTTTGTGTGCAACAGAAAAAAAAGATACTCCGGTTTGGATCAACTTAAGGGTGAGTAAATATTTTTTGGTGTATTGTCCCTTTAAGTCCTATTCACACCATATATAAAATTGAAGATATTGGCCTCTGCACCAACACACAATATCATAGTTTCGTTTTTGTTGCTCTACATTGTTTACATTTTGATCTGAGTGTAAACAACATATCCGTGTAGGATATGCATTAATGTATACTCTCCAAAATGGGGATGTGGAGGAGACGAATTGTTGTATAAAGTGCGTAAAAAGTATTCTCATAGCTATGTTACATTACGGTTGAACCCCTGATGTCGCGTGGTTTATTTTAACGATGTCTTTGCCACCTTTCTGAACCTTGATCATGTAAGGATCCTTGCTGTCAATGGTGCTCTCTGAATGCACCCAAAATATCTTAATTTATGCTCTGAAGATGAACAAATGAACAAAAAGGTGAGTAATTAATGACAGAATTTAACTTTTTGGGTCCCTTTAAATGCTGGAGCTCTTTGGAATAGAGTAGATTATGATTTGATGTCAAGGTTTTTATCATTTCTCAGTATTAAAACTTGACGAATGAGCTTTTAGTCCTTAAACACAAACATGTCTGTTGTGTGAATTGTTCCTCAATGAAACTGCCACATTCAGTTTGCTGTATGAATGATTTATACACATTTCTTAACTCGGGTCTAGTGCTTGTTTCCGCTATGAATTGCTAAGTTATCTTGAGAGAAAGTATTGTACAATTGAAAAGTTAAATTCAGTTCACATATGGCAGAAGTGTACAGTAAGAATCATGTAGTTAATGGCATGTATTCAAACAGACGGTCAACACTATGAACAGCAATGATTATATGTTGCGATCAAATTTATAGCAAAATTTGGTAGTTTTGTATGTTGGTTCAGAGTTGGCATCATCTCAGGTGTTCGGTCATCTCTGGTCGGATCCAGACTGAAGCTTGTGTAATTCATAGTTAACATACTGTGTCAGAAACAGAGAAGCAAATAGAGAAAAATGAACGTAGCTGCTGTTTCAACCAAGCAAAAAATAATGAGTTTAATCCATGCAAAAGAATGATAATGTGCATTTGATCTGATATAACTGAGGTAAAATGTTATGAGATACACTGTGTGAATGCTTGGCTAAAGAGATGTCTTTAATCTGGATTTACAAAAGAGAGAGTGTGTCTAAACCCTGAACATTTACAAAAGTGTCTATACTTGAAAGGAATAGTTTGCCTAGAAGTGAAAAAAATAAAATAAAATGCTGAAAATGTCCTCATGCTCAGGCCATCTGAGATGAAAATGAGTTTGTTTCTTCATCAGATTTGGAGAAATGTAGCATTGCATCAGTGTCTCATCAATGGATGCTCTGCAGTGAATGGGTGCCGTCAGAATGAGCGTCCGATAAAAACATCACAATAATCCACAGCCACTCCAGTCCATCAGTGAACACATTGTGACGAGAAAAGCTTTGTGTTTGTCAGAAAAAAGTGGTCTAGTCTGCCTCAGGAGAGAAATCTGCATGGATCAAGCACCGTTTACAAACTAAAACAGTCTAAAACGTCTCTAAACAAATGTGTTGATGTGAGAGACAACAGGACATTGACTTTTTCACTGGAGGAAGTGTTATTATGGAGTCGTATTTTACCCTTGTAGGTTATTGTGATGTTTTCATCAGCAGTTTGGACGCTCATTCTGACGGCACCCATTCACTGCAGAGCATCCATTTTTGGGTGACCTATTCCTTTAAGCATTGCGAACTGGAAACACCTGATACTTAATCAAACATTAGGTCTGACATGCTGCTGTTTGCATACAAAGTCGGACACCGAACTAGTTAATATTTAGCAGGGTTTAAATGTGCTGCCTGCCATCTGTCGCTCACCAATTTTGAAGTGTTTTTTTTTTTGTATTTCTTAGGAGACAGGACAGGAGTAGCTCAGAGTTGAGAACAGAAGTCAGAGATATTGAATGAACCCCAAGCCTGGTCTCGTGTCTTCTCTTATCAGCAAACATCAGACTGCCGTGCATCCCTCCAGCTTCATTTGTTGTAGCCAGTGAAGCGAACACACAGTAAGTCAATAGCATCCGCCTGAAACAGAGATCTCACGGTGGGGCGCTATCATTTTTCACATTAAAAAACACACGATGACCAACACTTCATCCGTGGCCCAAGACTGGCTCAGAACAACAACGTCAAAACATTTGGATCTTATCATGAAAAAGAGAGTCGGAAATATCAGTGCATTAGAAAACCGATATTTGTTTTTTTATTGTAAACGGCGGTGAGGTTGGGAGGGCTTCAGTGCATGCATGTTGAAGCTCTGCATTTGCATATATGAATAATTCACAGCGTGTGATATGGAGACCATCTCTGAATAGCTGAAAGTTGAGTGCTGGAAGTCTCGGCCTGACAGAGCGCTTGTTCTTCTACACTTTTACTGATTAGTGCAGACAAATTAGGTTAGACGTGTGATGAGAACTGGCCTAGAAAACACAAACTAAAGAACTAGCACGACTTGCAATGCATATGTAATTATAAGTTAAGCGGTCAGAATGGACATGTTAAAACTCCTGAGTGATGGAAGAGAGTTTTTGCACACTCGTAATGGATTGATCGGTTTTGTAATATGATGAAAAGATGACAGGTTTGCATTATAGCATCAGATGTCAAGCTCCTGACACCCTGGAGACGTGAAAGCATTGTTCGTTCAGCCAAAAGCTGCTGTTAGTTTCTTTTCTCAAGCAAATTCAGTGCTATCTTATAAAAATAACTATTTATTTGTGTTCGTAGACTACGGCGTTAAAATGTCTGCATCAAAAGAAATGCAAAAGGGATTTAATGTCCATAGAAAGCATAAAGTGTCCACTTTTAAGATTTCAGTTAAGTTTTTGTAGAATAAAATCTCAAAATCTGGTTTAATGTTAAAATGTTATTCAGTCTAACACAATATTTATTTAAAAATTAAAACACAACATGCTTATTTTGACTTGCACATATTAAAATATATTAAAGAATAAGGGAGCATATTAATTTCATTGTTTTTTAAATAACAAAGGATAGGATAGTGGCAATTTTTAAACATTTAAAATGACAACTAATTAGTATTTGGAGTGAAAGTAATTAGTCTTTTATTATGTCATAAATTGATTTTTTTTTTTATAAATATGTCTGACAAAATTGTTACGCTGAAACACGTTTTAGTGGGTGTCTTCTGTAAATCAGGGAAAAATGTATATTTATTTTGTTTCTTTGGAAAAACAAAACTAAATTGTAATTAAACAGAAAACTTATATTCTGAAAACTTATATTAAAAAATATTCTGCGAAAACAACAACAATTTAAAGCAGTATTACACTTTCTTTTTTTTTTATGCTTAAACCCATTTTTTCATATTGACCCATTTGGAACTTGGGAAAAAAACTAGTTTCATTGCATTATGGATAAACTGAGAACTGTACACAGTTAATAATAAACAGTTTTTGGCAAACAGGATGCATCAGTGAGTCAGTAAAAACCACTTTAGCAAATGTTTGTAGTGTCATGGGTGTAAAACACGGTAAATTATCTTGTTGATCATCGTTGCGTTGTTCAAACTGCAGTTTGGTTACTAAAAGACTTCTTTGTTTGACATTTAAACATCATCAAGTTTGACATTTGTGTTACTATATTGTGTTTCCTTCTACATCATTGATGGGAGTAGTTTCAGACTTTTAAAGCAAGTAATACTTTTATTGAACAAGGATACATTAAATTGACCAAAAGTGACAGTAAAGACATTTTTAATGTGAAAGAAGAGACTTCTTTCAAAAGCCCAAACCCAAAAATGTGTGCATTAAACAGCCAGCACCATGCATGTTTGATATTACATGATTTTGTGTGAAAAGAAAGCTTTTTTCACATTTGCATTGGAGTAAACCATTTCAGAAACACTTTTTTTCCCCCTTTCAATTTGGACTTTTTCTATGTTTCTGGTCACCGCAGAGCTTGACAGATATTAAAGTGTGAAAGTATTACTCCAGCTAATAAGCCACTAGCACAAATCCTGTGAGTTTCTCGGATGAGCGACTCTGTGCTCGACTAGCTTAAAGCTCTGTAAAGAGACAGAACCTACATTAATGATGTGAGGAGTCCGAGTACAGGAGCTCTAATTCGGCCGAACACGGCTGCGTGTAATAAACGGCGGAGCTGGTTAAATCTGAGCGAGCCGTTCGCCAGACTGTCAGACTTTCAGTAGGAGACTGGTTCTCCTTT
This sequence comes from Carassius auratus, assembly GCF_003368295.1. Taxonomy (NCBI): domain Eukaryota; kingdom Metazoa; phylum Chordata; class Actinopteri; order Cypriniformes; family Cyprinidae; genus Carassius; species Carassius auratus. The sequence goes on from NC_039253.1 coordinate 3,422,724, forward strand.
ATTCTCAGACCCAGTTCCTCAAAAGCATTAAAACATTAGCTTGTTAATGGGATTACAGTTTAGCCACAGCACCATCAGTCAGAGTTTAAACCGACTGACTGTGCCGTTTTCCCCCTCATCAAACCCATATATCATATTTTCCTGTATGAATAATGCGTGGACATCAGAATGAAATCAGTGCGATTCATGCAGCGAAAGTGACCCAGTTCGCCAGCAAATCAGTTTAAACCCACTGAACTCCAATCTTTATGAGACATGAATGAAGATTTGTGTATGAAGCTCAGTTCTGAGGTCTAATGAAGTGGTTTGAGTTTTTCTGAGCACAACAGAAGGAAACTAGATGTTAAGGTGAACTCGTGTGACACTCCCTGGAAAGCGCTATGTTTGGAATGGCATCCTACCTCACTGTTTCTATTTTTGCAGCATGATTATTGCGCACAATGCATGGTTTCTCTGAATGCATGAAGTTCCTGGATGATGTGTTACAGTCGTGTGCAGAGTATAGTGTTGAATACTGTGTGTCAGTGCAGCTCGACTTGTTTTCTTATCAAATGAACTGAATATCAGCCACAATCTCTTTCTTGACTTATTTTGGTGAGATGTCAAACTTTGAGACCCTTTTGAGCACAAAAGTTGATTAAAAATGCATAGCATTAAACATAATAAGCTTATGTGAGTGACAGCTGAAGCGTTACATTTTGTATAAAACATGTAAGGTCCCCCAAAAACTTCAATTTCAATGCTTTTTTATTTTTTATCTTTAAAGACCCTTTTGAGACGAGGCTTCACACAGAATGATGGAGAGACTGAAAATAATGTGAGATTTAGTTTAAAAGAATGATAATGTTGGTTCTTACTTTAAACATCTAATGATTATTAATATTTAGTATTTACTACTTATAACAGATTTTTTTAAGAGAACATAACCCCTCCATTTATATTGCAGAAATTAAAATGTTATTTAGTTTGTTTGTTTAATTGCATTGCATTAGGGAGGATTTGAAGAGAAAACTATTTGATAGTATGAAAAAAAAGTAATGGTCCCCAAAACAAGCTAATTTTATTTTAGTTTTAATTTATTTAAAATTTTATTTGTGCTAGTAATTAAAAAAAAAAAAAACATTCATTGAGAATAACTGGAGTTAGAAACAAAGTTGTTCCAAAATTGTCCAGGAAAACACTTATGTATATTACAGTAATGAATCTTTGTTTATTTATTTTTTACATAAATAATTGAAAAATGAAAAAGCTGAAAAATGGCTAGTATGTCACAAATAATTCAGATAACATTAAATTAAACAAAGTTTTGAAATGGACAGACTGGAGTCGTGTTATCTTGTGAAATGTACTCATAACACGTTCTAGTATTCCCATAATTTTCACAGTGTGATAATCTGAACAGCCTGACCCTCATTTCCCTCTGATTATCAATGTATGTTTTGGATTTTGTGTTAAATTCGTTATCATCTGAACGTTCAGTCATGATAATCTCTGTGCAGAGTCTCTCAGGAGACGTGTTCTCTACATACTCCACGTTTGTCCTGGAAATAACTCCGGAGGTCCGTGCAGTTTCTCCAGACCTTTTTTTTTCACTTCTTGTTCTTTTTTTTCTCTTATTTTAACAACATTTGAGATAAGTTTGTTTTAAAGGTTTATTTAACTGTAACATCTTTTGATTATTAGTATTTAGCATTAATGGATTTATACTCAAAAATTAACATTGAATGGCAGAATTACAAAACAGTTCCAATGTTCAACAATTCCAAAAATTAGCATGAAATGCAATGTGCTTTAAAACACATTTAAAAAGATTAATTTATTCGTTTATCATTGCATTGCATTGCAGTAGGGAGAAAACATGCTAAATCTGTATGAAATTCTGCTAAAACCTGCTAAATTTGAATGAAAACAAGCTTGATTTGAAATTTTTGATTGAATTTTATATATTTATTTATATCTGCAAATAACTGCATTTACAAAAATGTCCAATCTTCATGCATATTGCAGTAATTAATATTAATTTATTTTTGTGTTATATTGCAATAGGAAGGATTTTAAGGGAAAAAAATGCTAAATTTAACTTCTTATTATTTAAAAAGAAATTGTCCCATAAATAAGCGCCATTTTTAATGTATTTAAATTCCATATTTGATTTGATTTGTTGAAGAAGAAGCTTCTGAAACAAGGTTGGTACTTCATTTAAACCTCTCCTGAACCACGAACGAGCAACATCTGGTCAATAACATTGTTTCTCTAGTGATTTTCCTCCTCTTTTAACCTAACAATTCTTCGTTGTTCTCATGTCGTTTCCTCTTTCATAGCTCCAGTCTGGAACTCGATAAGCGGCATGAACACAAAGACGAATGAGGAAACCACTTCGCTCTTTCTGGAGACCCTGAACATTGGCTAACAGTGTTATATGAACCTTGTGATATAGGCTTCAGTGTCCTTTATGTGCGGTTCTCGCGGGAAGGACCCAGAACAGAGGAGCATTGTGGGACGGGAGGCAGTCAGGGCAGACACAGACACAATAGATTTGAGCGTCTCAGGTTGAGTTTATGAGTCGCTGGGAGAGTTTGGTCCAGTTGAGCGGAGCTGTATAGATCCAGACAGAGGAGGGAACGTTCCAGCGGTTTATGGAGGGATATCGCTTTCCTAATTCATCTTAAACCAGCGGCCTCCCACGAAGACTTTTACACCACCATTGTGGCTCCTAATGCGTTAATTTAGCAAGCTGGAAGAAGGTGCCAGAATGTTTGTGCTTCACTGTGGTCCTTACAATGAAATTAATGAAGCAGCTTCTAATCTGCAGTGACTTTTAGTGACGTTAGTTTGAATTAAGACCTCATAAAACACGTCGAGAGTCGTATTTACCCTACAAACTCTAAAGGAAAAAAGATTAAAATCAAGGTTGGTTTTGCTAGCATGAAAACTTCTTTGAAAATATTTCCCTTTACAATTAAACACATACTCATTTATTGCAGAAAAATAATGTATTATATTTATTAAATATAATAGTATTTGTTGTACTGAATTTGTTGATAAAAAAATAAAAGAATGCAATTTGTATTGTTGCTTATTGTTTACTTATTTTGCATTCATAAATAATTGTAACAAAAATTTTTGTACTTATTGTAGTAATAATAAAAAATAAAATAATAAAAAACGATATTTCTTTGTATCATTTTGCATTGAACTTGGATAAGAATTTGATGGAAAAGCATTACAACAAAATAATGTCATGAACTTTATTAAGCAAAATATAATGGTCCCAAAAAATATTTTCGTTGATTTAATTAGTATATATATTAGGGATGCACGATATTGGATTTGGCCGATATTCGATATGCCGATATTTTTCAAAATAATTTTGGCCGATGCCGATACGATATCGATATATATACAAATATATACTGATATATTTAAACTTTAATTTTACTGAAGAGAAATCCATGTATCTCTTCTGTACTGATTCTACCATAAATTTATTATTTTACAAATGTAGACAGACATTCACATCTGAAAAACAGGTCAATTATTTCACTTGGAGAATATCGGTTTGGCTCATCGGCAGAAATATTCATATCGGCCGATACCGATAATGGTCATTTTAAGCTTTTATCGGCCGATACCGATATTGTGCCGATAT